>NW_028083930.1:1072258-1085861 GCF_014824575.4 Sturnira hondurensis | reverse complement strand
CCAAGTCATGAAATCCAAAGACCTACAGCCAAGATTGCTTTATCCAGCAAAACTTTCATTTAGAATGGAAGGACAGATAAAGTGCTTCTCAGATAAGGTCAAGTTCAAGGAGTTCATCATCACCAAGCCCTTATTATATGAAATGCTAAAGGGACTTATATAAGAAAAAGAAGATGAAAAAGATGAACAGTGAAAGGACAGCAAACACACAGTTATTAACAACCACACCTAAAACAAAAGCAAACCAAGAAGACAGCTAGATCAGGAATGGAACCATAGAAATGAAGAACACATGGAGGGTTAGCAACAGGGGGGTGGGAGGGGGAGAAGGGGGGAGAAGGCACAGAAAATAGCATAGATGGTAGGCAGAAAATAGATAGGGGGGAGGGCGAGAATAGTGGGGGAAATATAGAATCCAAAGAACTTGAGACACGTGGTTATAAACTAAAGGGGGGAAATGGTGGGGGAGGGAGTGTGCGGGTGGAGGGGAATGAAGGGGGGGAATAGAACAACTGTAATGGTATAATCAATAAAATATATTTAAAAAAACGACTGGGAAATAACAGAAAAAGGTAGAATAGTTTTAGAAAAAAAAAGCCTACATCTTCACAAACCCAAGGAAATTTAACTAAAGCTTAACAAGTGGAAGCCACATGGGCCAGAGAGTAGTGGCAGTGGTGGCTCAGGTGCCATTAAACTTTGGAAGCAGATGTGCAGATAGGGAATGAGGTACAAGGAAGTTAAATAACTTGCCCAAGGCCAGCCTCTGGTGCCACAGTGTGGCAGCTCTGGGCCCTGTTGATACTCCAGGGCCTGGTGGCCTAAGTGTAGGCCTATAGCCTGGAAATCTGAACTTTTGCAGCAAGACAGAGCTGAACCAATTGGTCATGGATGCAACATTGGGTCTGGTGGCAGTGAACATCTACCAGCTGAGTACAGAGAGTGCCTTGTCAGTTCAGCAGCCTTTTCAAGAGCACTCTAGTAAATCTTGCCACTGTTGCTTAAAATCCTCCTACACATGTGTCCTTGACATTTATTTCCTGTAACATCATGGAAGAAACCATTCCTTCCAGTAACACTGCTAAACCCGCTTGTTACCTGAATTCTGGACTAATCCATTAGTCCAAATATCCACAAATTTTCATCTAATTCTCTAATGATCTACTATCTGACCAGCAAATTGAAGATATTTTCAGACACTTCTTTTGTACTGCTAGGTCTTGATAGGAGTCACAACAAAGGAAGGCAGATGTTAAATCATAACTTACAGGTATATAGGTCATATAATTTATTTTATTTTTTTAGCTTGTGTCTGTTTTTGTCTTCTAATCATTCAACATGATGACCCTTTTTCTTTTAAATCTACATCAGTTTTCCCACATCCAAGGCTTCTTTGACAATTCTTCTGTTTTTTTTCTTAAGATTTTATTTTTATTTCTATTTAGATAGAGAGGAAGGGGAGAAGAGAAACATCAATGTGTGGTTGCCTCTTGTGTGCCCCAAAGTAGTGACTTGGCTTGCAACCCAGGCATGTGCCTTCACTGAGAATTGAACCAGCAACATTTTGGTTCACAGCCCGTGCTCAATCCACTGAGCTACCCCAGCCAGGGCTCTGTTTTTTTTAATATACAGATCAGAATTGATCACCTTCTTCCAGGATTTTATATTGATAATGATACAGGAGATGATAATTCCATAAGTATATAGTTGTTTGTCATTTACAAAGATTTTTATATGTGGTATTATATTTAGATCTTGCCCAGACTCTGAAGGAAGCATGGGCAATATGAAGTAAGCAAGGTCCCACTCTAGATACCATGTTTTTTCCTCGCAAACTGTTGTATTATTTACTGAATTAAACATGAACCTCTTCACATACTGATCTAAACAAAGCTTCTAGCCTTTATTGAATTAGAAAGTATGGTGCTAAAAATATTTATGAATAGAAAGTTTTAGATAAGTAAGATTAGTGATTGGTCCCAGATCACACAATGTTTTTATTACAGATCTTTAAAGATTTATTTTTAATCGTGAAAGTTATTTGTATTTTAAAAATGTGAATTCAAATACTCCTAGCATTTATGTGATTAAAGTTACCTATGAAGTAGGGACAATAATAGTATCTAGATCAGAGATTTATTATAAGGTTGAATAGCATAATGAATGTGTAAAATGCATTGTGTGACATCTGGTATGTGAAAGAAGCTTAATAATTATATTTCTCCATCCTTTATTAGTGTTATTTATTAAAGTCTCAAGGGAAACATGCATTTATTTCAGCCATGTTAAGAAATTGGCAAATTACACAGGATTTTTCATTTGATAACCAGTATCTCATGCTAGCATAATTAATGTAAACAACTTCACTCCTCTCCAAAATCATGAAAAAGAGAGCATGACTAGAAAAAAATTGAGCCCAAAAATTTGTTAGATGGTGATAGGGGAGGGAAGGAGAAAGAAGTTTTAAGGTGCTGTCCGAAGGAACTGTTTGAATACTGTGACCTTGTAAAAGACATATGGATTCTACTTTACCAGTGTGTTCAGTTTGTCCAAGAGTTGATGGGGTATTCTTTTTTATTAGGACAGTGATCCTCCAATCAAGTTGTCCTTCAGAGACCATCACTTTACTGTGACTCAAATAGTTATTTTAAAGGCTTCTTCCTAAGTATTTACACTGTCCAAATACCTCCTGCTGGAATGAAAAACAGAGTAGAGGTCATCAAGAGGTGCTATTTTCTGTTTTGGAAAGTATATGTTTTGGAGTTAGAGAGACCACCTTCATTTGTTTCTCTATCCTAAAGCTTTTCTTTCAGTCTCCAGCATTAAAATGAAGGTAGTGTTTTGGTAACAGTAATGGAAAAGATTGAGCCATTCTACAAAAGCAGTTCATTAAAGCGTAAAGTAAAAAAAAAAAAAATCCATTTGTCCACCCCTGAAATTCAACAACCAAAATTAATAGCAAAACCAGCAACCTCAAGATACAAAAATAAACAATACCATAATTCCCATAGTATGCAATTGTATCTAAATGAACAAACCTAGAAATCAGAGGGAACACATAAACACTAATATTAAACCATAACTCCACTCCACCCTGGAGTAATTGGTTGATTAACCAGTTGAATTCCACACATTTTTATCTTATTTTTAACAAATCCTCCAATTTTATATCCACTATCTAGGCAGAGTGTGTTGCTAAAAGCCTACCAACATCAAGAACATGTGCCTATTGAGATCAATAAAATGTGTAGTAATCTCACTTAATACTGGACACTCATGTGTTTTACAGTCATAAACAGCATTTCTATCCCCCAATTTTGACTTGTTATTGATTATCAGAAAGCTTGATCTATATTTCACTTTGTAGCAATGGGGAAATTAAACACAACCAACAATGCACAAAATATACATCTCACCAACTGTAAGGTGTCCAGAGCAAAAAGCTTTTAACAGGAACTTTTTTGATTTGGAACATACCAGCAGAGGAGGAGCCAGTTCAAAGGGTGTCTGGGACTGGGTGCCTTTCTCCAAAATTGAAGGGAAAAAGGACTGATCTGGTTTTTCCCTCTCTATGTTGTCCAAATAGGCAAAGTTTAATAAAAATTCAAGTTAACATTGGATACAGAATAGGATGAGAGATGAGCAAGTAGGTGGACCGGAGGTGAAGCACTACCAGGAAGTGAGGTTTGAAAAGCAGGCAGTGTGGGTTTAATGGCTGAGACAGTGCTAACTCCTGAACCTGTTCCAACTGAGAGGTCATGACATCTTCCACCAAAGATGGGAGTTGTGACTGCCAGTAAACCTGCTGAAGGGGAGAACCCACCAACATAGGAGCCATGAAAAAGAAAAGCCCAAATACAACAAGAAATCCTGTCAAATGGAAGAAAGGTCAACCACAGAGCATTCAGACAGATCAAAGAGACCACACCACTGAGTCCCATAGAACCTTACCAAAGATGTTCACTTCATAAAGACAGCTGAAAAATCAGAGCATCCAGAATCACAGAAACAAACAAAAAGAGTCACCTAAAATGGGGAGACAAAGGAAGAACATACAATCAAAAGGATTGTAAGATTTCTCAGTAAAAGAGCTAAATTAAATGGAGGCAAACAAACTCAGAAATACAGAATTCAAAATAACAGTTTTAAGAATGTTCAAGGAACTCACTGACTACTACAAGGAACTGAGTGGGAACTACAACAGCATGGAAAAGAAATAGAAACTATAAACAAGAATCAGGAAGAAATAAATAAGACAATTTATGAAATAATAAATACATTAGAAGGAATTACAAACAGGCATGATGAAGCAGAGGATCAAATTAGTGAGCTGGAAGACAAGGTAGAAAGCAATACCCAGGAAGAGGAGCTGCAAGGAAAAAGACTAAAAAACATGAAGATAGCTTAAGGGAACTGGAGGACAACATGAAATCCATCAATATTTGAATCACAGGAATACCAAAAGAAGAAGAAAAGAAGCAAGGAATAGGAATTATGTTTGAAAGAATAATGAGAGAAAACTTTCTGAACCTGGAGAGTGAAACAGTCATACAAGTTCAGGAAGCACAGAGGGTCCCAATCAAGAGGAACCCAAACAGGCTCATTCCAAGACACATCATAATTAGAATGCTGACTTGTAGAGGCAGAGAGAGAATCTTAAAAGCAACAAGTGAGAATCAGGAAATAACATACAGGGCAGCTTCGATAAGGCTAGCAGCTCATTACTCAACAGTACAAGCCAGAAGGGAATGGCAAAAAATATTCCAAGTAATTACACACAAAAATTCGCAACCAAGACTACTCTACCACGCAAGGCTGTCATTTAAAATGAAAGGCAAAATAAGGAGTTTCCCAGACAAAAGAAGGCTAAAAAATACACTGCCCCAAACCTGCACTGCAAGATAGGCTAAAGGGACTGCTTTAAAAGAGGGAGAAGTAAAGGAAAATGGTGGCGGGGTAGGACGGAGCGACTCCAGTTCTCCTACCCCTGGGAGAAAATCCTAGCAGATCTACTGAAGAACAGCGCAATCAATTCCCCAACCAACAATTCCCCAGCATTTATGAAAATAAGAGACCAGAGATAGTGACAAACCAGACAGCTACAGGTCGTTGGGGTCACAGGGACTCGAGTAAGGATGGAGGCGGCCAGGCCGGCGGCAGCCATTGGCCAGTGCATAAAGACCTCGGAGCCGCAGATGCTGCAGTGGTCAGGGCCCAGAGGCTTCCACCTGCGCCCAGCGAGAGGGGCATCTGCCACAGAGGACTCATTGGGACCCCGGCACCTGTGAGTAAAGACAAAAGCGGCAGCGGCAGGGCTGGCTGCCCTCGGGAGCCAGGCACCCCAGAGTAAAGTCAGAAGCAGCAGTGGCGGGACTAGCAGCCATTGGCAGGCGCCTAAAGACCATGGAGCTGCTACTGCCACAGCTTCCAGGGCCCAGAGGCTTCTGTCTATGGTCAGCTTCAGAGCATCTGTCACAGAGGACTCATCGGGAGCCCAGCAGCTGTGAGTAAAGACAAAAGCAGCAGCAGCAGGGTCAGCTGCCCTCGGCCAGCAGAGCCGCCGCTGCCACTGCATTAGGGGCTCTAATGCAGAAGCCTGCAGTAGAGGCTTCTGTCTGCGGCCAGTGCAACCGAGGACTCATAGGGAGCCCAGCACCCAGTGGAGCATTGGGCCGGCTGCGGGGTCCTTGGAAGAGCTGGCTCCCTCATTTACCACCTAGATGGGGCTGGGTGGCAGAGACCTGTCTGCCTAGGTGTGCAGGGAGGGTGTCAAGGACAGGGGGCCATGTTCAGTTGCGATCTCTGTGGCCACCAGCCTGCCAACCCAGGAGATTTGAGAGGAGCATTGTCCTTACCAGTCAGGCTGGGGATTGGGCTGGGCTGAGAGGTACGCTTTCTGGAGAAGATTTATTGGAAAGTGAACTGAGTTGCTCTCCTGTGAAGGCAGCTTGACTTGCTTCTCACCCAGCCACAAGACTGGGAAGGACCAGTACCAGATCCCCTGGGACCTAGGCAGCCTGTCAGGTGGGCGGGCACCTGCACCCCAGACTGGTAGCCTGGCTACCTCCTACAAACCAGCCCACTGAGGGGTCCTGCTGAAACCAGAAAAACCGGATTGGACAGTTTGAAACCAACAAGGAAGGAAGGTGTTTTTTTTTTTTTAGCTTTTTTTAAAAACTTTTTTTCAGTAATCGTATATTTTTTTTATTTTATTGTTGCTCTATCTTTCAGTACTCTGTTCCTCTCCTTTCTTTTTTCCTGTTTTAGTCCTTCTTCCTTTCACCCCAAACTTACTGCTTTTTCCTCACTTCTCTTGCCCTTTTTTGTGTGTTTGTTTGTTTGTTTGTTGCTTTCTATACCACTGTAAATACTTCACAACACATCTCTCAGGTCTTAGCCAACTTTACAGGTTCCTGAATTATATTACTGTAGTGATTAACTCTACTTGCTCACACACTACACCTATTTACTATTCTTTACTCTTACCTTACCTCAAAATCTGACCACCCGCAAACTCACTGCTTTCTAGATACAACTCACAAGCCTTCCCTCCCCAACAAGAGACTTATGTTTCGTCTATCCTTTCTTAAAAGTGGCAAATTGGGTTGAAGATTACACTTAACACTATATATAGCCTAAAGATCTTCTATCTCTTCTCTACTGGCTGTGACTGTAAATATCATAAAGTACTCTCCTGCTGTCATAAACCATTTTGCCTCCCCCTCCAGCAGATCACACACACACAAAGAAAGGAGTAGGTGGAAGCAGAGAACAACAAGATACCTGCAGGAGACCGCACCACTGAATTTCACAGGTATTCTACCACAGAAGTTCACACCATAAACCTAGGGAGACAGAACAGATCAATTTAAGAAGCTGCAGCTAACAAGAAGAGTCTCATAAGCAATGGGAAGACAAAGAAACAATGCCCAAATGAAAGAAAAGGTGGAAGTCTCAGAAAGAATGTCATATGAAAGAGAGGCAAGTAAGCTATCAGATATTGAATTCAAAGCACTAGTTATCAGGAAATTCAAAGAGCTCACAATGAGCTACCAGGAACTAGAGAGGAGCTACCAGAAACTAGAGGGGAGGTACAATGAGCTCTCCACAAACTATATCAACATGAAAAAGGAAATAGAAACTATCAGCAAAGGCCAAGAGGAAATGAAGAATACAATTTCAGAACTGAAGGGCACAGTAGAAGGAATGAAAAGCAGGATCGATGAGGCAGAAGATTGGATCAGCGAGTTGGAGGACACAGTAGAAAGAATCCCAGAAAGGGCAAGATAGGGAAAAGAGGCTCAAAAAGAATGAAGAGGGACTAAGAGAGATGCAAGATAATATGAAACATAATAATATCCAAATAATAGGAATACCAGGAGAAGAAGAAGAACAAGGGATAGAAAACCTATTTGAAAGAGTAATGATGGAAAATTTTCCTAATTTGATAAGAGAAAAAGTTACACGAATCCAGGAATCACAGAGAGTCCCATTCAAGAGGAACCCCAAAGAGGCCCACTTCGAGACACATCATCATTAAAATGGCAAAACTCCAAGACAAAGAGAGAACCTTAAAGGCAGCAAGGGAGAAAAAGGAAGTAACATACAAGGGAGCCCCAATGAGGTTAGCTACTGACTTCTCAATGGAAATGCTCCAAGCAAGAAGAGAATGGCAATAAATATTTCAAGTAATGAGAACCAGAGGCCTACAACCAAGACTACTTTACCCAGCAAGGCTCTCAATCAAAATACAAGGCCAAATAAAGAGCTTCCAAGACAAAAGAAGTCTAAAAGAATATGCCTCTAACAAACCAGCTCTACAAGAAATACTAAAAGGACTGCTTTAAGGAAAGGAAGGAAAAGAGAGAGAGAAAGAGGAACACAGGTATGAAAATGGCAATGAATAAGTACCAATCAAGAATAACCTTAAACATAAATGGATTAAATGCTCCAATCAATAGACATAGAATAGCTGAATGAATAAGAAAGCATGACCCACACATATGCTGCCTACAGGAGACCCACCTTAGGACAAAAGACTGCCACAGAATAAAAGTGAAGGGCTGGAAACTAATTTTCCAAGCAAACAGGAAGGGAAACAAAAGCTAGGGTAGTAATACTCATATCAGACAAAATAGACTTCAAAAAAAGGGCCATAAAGAGAGACCCAGAAGGTCACTTTATAATACTCAAGGGAAGAATTCACCAAGAGCACAAAAGCATTGTAAATATATATGCACACAACATAAGAGCACCCAAATGCATGAACAAAATCTTGGAAGACTTTAAGAAAAATATTGACAGCAACACAATTATAGTAGGGGATTTTAACACCCCACTGTCAAAAATGGACACATCATCCAAACAAATATCAACAAAGATATTGTGGCATTGAATAATGCCATACATGAAATTCACTTAACTTATATATATATATATATATATATATATATATATATATATAGAGAGAGAGAGAGAGAGAGAGAGAGAGAGAGAGCCCTTCATCCCAAAAAGCTAAATACACATTCTTTTTGAATGCACATGGAACATTATTGATAGATATACCACATAATAGGACACAAAGAAAGCTTAAATAAATACAAAAAAATTTAATCATATCAAGATTTTTCTGACCACAAGGGACTAAAACTAGAAACCAACCACAAGGAAAAAACCTAAAACACTCAAAATCATGGAGATTGAATACCATTCTATTAAATAACAAATGGGTCAAAAATGAAATTAAAAAATTCTGGATACAAATGAAAATGAACTCATCACAACCCCAAACTTATGGGCACAGCAAAGGTAGTACAAAGAGAGAGGTTCATAACTATGAACCTATCTGAAAAATATAGAAACATTTCAAATAAAAAAAATCTATCTCTATGCCTACAAGAACTCAAGGAACAACAACAAAGACAGCCCAGAGCAAGTAGAAGGAAGGAAATAACCAAGATCAGACCAGAATTAAATGACATAGAGACTAAAAGTACAACGAATCTAGGAGCTGGTTCTTTGAAAAGATAAACAAAATGGATAAGCCTCTAAGCTAGCTCATCAAAAAAAAAAAAAAACAGAGAGAGAGGACCCAAAGAAACCCAATTAGAAATGAAAGAGGAGATATTACAACTGATACCACAGAAATACAAAGGATTGTAAGAAATTACTACGAAGAACTATATGCCAAGAAATTTGCATACCTAGGTGAAATGAACAAATTTCTAGAAAAATATAATCTCCCATACCTAAACGAAGAAGAATCAGAATGCCTGAGCAGACCAATATAACAGCAGATGAAATTGAAGCAGTAATCAAAAAAACTCCTGAAACACAAAAGCCCTGGACCAGATGGTTTCACAGGGGAATTCTACAAAGCATTTAAGGAAGACGTAATCCCCTATCCTTCAAAGACTACTCCAAAAATCCAAAATGATGGAAGATTCCCAAACATTTTTTATGAAGCCAGCATCATCCTAATTCCAAAACCAGATAAAGACACAACAAAGAAAGAAAACTTCAGGCCAATATCACTGATGAACATAGACGCTAAAATCCTCAACAAAATATTGGCAAATTGCATCCAACAATACATTAAAAAGATCATACACCATGACCAGGTAGCATTCATCCCAGGGATGCAAGGATGGTTCAATTTCCGCAAATCAGTAAAGGTAATACACCACATAAACAAAAGCAAAGACAAAAATCACATGATCATACCAACAGTTCCATAAAAAGCTTTTGATAAGGTAAAACATCTATTAATGATAAAAACACTCAGCAAAATGGGAGTAGAGGGAGCATCACTCAATATAATAAAGGCCATATATGAGAGACATACAGCCAACATCATACTCAATAGGCATAAACTAAAAGCTTTTCCACTAAGATCAGAAACAATACAAGGTTGCCCACTTTCACCACTTCTATTTGATATAGTATTGGAAGTTTTAGCCACAGTTATCAGAAGAGAAAAGGAAATAAAAGGCATCCAAGTTGGAAAGGAAGAAACAAAACTGTCACTGTTTGCAGATGACGTGCTAGTGTACATAGGAAATCCTATAGATCCCACACCTAAACTGCTCAACCTAATAAATGAATTTAACCCGCTGGCAAAACAGCGGGTTACAAAGTCAATATCCAGAAATCAAAGACATTTTTGTATAGCAACAATGAGTCAGCAGAAGCAGAAATCAAAACAAAATCACATTTGGTATAGGAAAAAGAAAAATAAAATATCTGGGAATAAATCTAACCAAGGAGGTAAAAGACCTGTATGCAGAAAACTACACAACACTGAAGAAAGAAATCAAGGAAGACACAAGCAAGTGGAAACATATACCATGTTCATGGATTGGAAAAATTGACATCATCAAAATGTCCATACTACCCAAAGCAATTTACAGATTCAATGCAATACCTATGAAAGTACCAATGGCATATTTCACAGACATAAAGGAAACACTTTAAAATTTTATATGAAACTATAAACAACCCCAAATAGCTGCTGAAATTTTGAGAAGGAAGAACAAAGTCAGAGGAATCACAATACCTGATACAAAACTGTATTACAAGGCCACTGTAGTCAAAACAACCTGGTACTAGCATAAAAACAGGCACATGGGCCAGTGGAACAGAACAGAGAGCCCAGAAATAAACCCATCTCTATGATCGATTAATATTCGATAAAGGGGGCAGCAAAATAAAATGGAATAAAAATGGCCTCTTCAACAAATTGTGTTGGGAGAACTTAACAGCTAATGTAAAAAAAAAAATTAAATCCCAGCACCAACTTGCACCATACACAAGAATAAATTCAAGGTGTATAAAAGATAAGGTGGTGACTTAAATATAACTCATGACACCATTAAATTCCTAGAGGAAGGCAGAGGCAGGAAAATCTCATATATTTCATGTAGAAACCTTTTTATTAATATTTTCCCCAGAGCAAGGGACACAAAGCAAAGAGCAAACAAATGAGATCTCATCAAAATAAAAAGCTTCTGCACAGCTAAAGAAAACAATATTAAAATAAAAAGCGAACCAAGTGTATGGGTAAATATATTTGCCAATGATACCTCAGACAAAGGTTTAATCCCAAAAATATTTAAATAACTTACATGACTCCATTCCAAGACAACACAGAACCCAATTAAAAAATGGGCAAAGGACTTGAACAGATACTTCTCCAAGGAGGACATACGGAGGATCCAAAGTCACATGAAGAGATGCTCAATATCGCTAGCTATCAGATAGATGCAAATTTAAACCACAGTGAGATACCACTTTACACTGGTCAGAATGGCCATCAGAAACAAAGCAACAAAAAAGTTTTGGAGAGTTTGTGGAGAAAAAAGAACCCTAGTGCACTGTCGATGGGATTTCAGACTGGTACAACCACCGTGGAAAACAGTTGAAATTTTCTAAGAAAATTAAAATGAATCTGCCTTTTGACCCATCAATTCCACTGCTAGGATTAAATTCTAAGAACCCTGAAACATCAATCCAAAACAACTGATGCGCCCCGATGTTCATAGCAGCACAATTTACAGTAGCCAAGTTTTGGAAGCAACCTAGGTGACCATTAGTAAATGCATGAGTCCAAAGACTATGGTACTTTTCCACAATGGAATTCTATGCAGCAGAAAGAAAGAAGGAGCTCCTATTCTTTGCAACAAGATGTATGGAACTTGAAACGTTAGGCTAATCGAAATAATCCAGGAGGTGAAAGACAAATGCCATATGATCTCATCTTCAACAGGAACCTAAACAACAAAAGAAACAAACAAGCAAAATGTAACTGAAGACACTGAAATAGAAAACAGGCTGACAGTGACCAGAGGGGAGAGGGGAGGGAATTTCAGGGGAAAAGGGGAAGAAGGGTTTACAGAAACAAGTATAAAGGACACCTGGACAAAAACTAGAGGTTGTGGAAATGAGAGGGAGGTGGGGAGCACTGGGGGGTCAGCTGGAATGGGAGTAAAAGACAGAAACTGTTCTTGAATAAAATTAAAATAAAAAAATTAAAAAAGAATGGATACATAGACTAATAGAATGGAATAGAGAGCCCAGAAATAAACAAATGTCTCCATGGTCAATTAATATTAGAGAAAGGGGGCAGGAGCATAAAGTGGAGTAAAAATAGCATCTTCAACAAATGGTGTTGGGAGATCTCTACAGCTACATGCAAAAAAAAATGTACTCAATTACCAACTTACACTATATACAAAAATAAAGTCTAGATGGATAAAATAGTTAAACATAAGTTGTAACAGCATAAGTCTTAAAGGAGAACATTGGCAGGAAAATTTCAAATATTCTATTCAGCAATATTTTCACCAATTCATTCATCTGATAGAGTGAGGGGCATAAGGGAAAGAATAAATTCATCAAATTAAAAAGCTTCTGCATGGCTAAAGAAAACATGAACAAAAGTAAAAGGAAATCAGCCATATGGGAAAATATATTTGTCAACGACACCTCAGAGAAGGGTTTGATCTACAAAATATATAAAGAACACACACAACTCTACTGCAGGAAGACAAACAGTCCAATTAGAAAAATGGACTGGAACAGACATTTCTCTAAGGAGGACATACAGAGGGCCCAGAGAAGTATGAAGAGATACTCAGGATCACTATCCATCAGGGAAATGCAAATTAAAAGCACAATGAGATAGCACTTCCCACCAGTGAAAATAGCCATCACAAACAAATCAACAAATGACGAGTGCTGGTGAGGTTGTTGGGGAAGGGAACCCTAGTACACTATTGGTGGGAATGTAGACAGGTACAGCCAAAGTGGAAAGCAGTATGGACTTTCATTTAAAAAAAAAAGACAACAACTAAAAATGAAACTGTTATTAGATCCAATAATTCTACTTCTGGGATTATACCCTAAGAGCCCTGGGAAATGAGTTCAAAACAACCCGTGCACCCCAATGTTCATAGCAATGTCATTTACAATACCCAAGTTCTGGAAGCATCCTATTTGCCCATCGGCAAATGACTAAATCAAAATACTGTGGTGCACCCTAGTTCACTGTTGGTGGGATTGCAGACTGGTACAACCACTATGGAAAACAGTATGGAATTTTCTAAGAAAACTGAAAATGGACGTGCCTTTTGCCCCAGCAATTCCACTGTTAGGAGTATATCCTAAGAATCCTGAAATACCAATCCAAAAGAACCTATGCACCCCAATGTTCATAGCAGCACAATTCACGATAGCCAAGAGTTGGAAGCAACCTAGATGCCCATCGGTCAATGACTGGATCAAAAAACTATGGTACATTTACACAATGGAATTCTATGCTGCAGAAAGGATGAAGGAACTACTACCCTTTGCAACATCATGGATGGAACTAGAAAGCATTATGCTGAGCAAAATAATGCAGGCGGTGAAAGACAAATACCATATGATATCACCGTTAACAGGGATCTAAACAAAACAAACAAGCAAGCAAAATATGACCAAAGACACTGAAATAGGGAACAGGCTGACAGGGTCCAGAGGGGAGAGGGGAGAGAATCATAGGGGAAAAGGGGATGGACTCACATGAACAAGTATAAAGGACACATGGACAATAACTAAGGGTGGG